>NW_006912931.1:0-13314 GCF_000585535.1 Cladophialophora psammophila CBS 110553 | reverse complement strand
AATTAATATCGCACTAGTCACGTGATTTCATAGACCCTAGGTCTAAATACGAACTTAAACTTCGTATTTAATCACGTAACTAAAGATTTAATATAAATCTTTAGAGGGCGATATTCCACACTAATTAATTAATTAAAGAGAAGAAAGTACTATCTAAACTATAAATAATACTAAAGATGAGTAAGAAGTTAAGTGAATAAATATTAAGATATCGTTATCGCGACTATCGAAGTATTTCTTACTTAGTTCGTAGATAATACTTTATAAGTGAAAGAATAGATAAGAAGAAATTAAAATCGACGTAAATATATAGTAGTGATATTAATATATAACGAAGTTCGCTACTTAATAAGTAGTGAAGTTAATAAGCGGCTAAGTTAGCTCTCGACTATTTCTATTATCTCTTTCCTCTCGTCTTTACTTTATTTCGTTAAGTAATTACTTAATTTTCTCTATTTCTAACGAATACTTAAAGAATATCTTTATTAATCTCGAAAAATAGCGCTGTACTATTTTATAGCTTTATTTAGTATATTTTTTATTAAGAAAACCGAGCTTTAATTATTTATAAATAGTTTTAAGTAATATAAGTAATTAAGATACTCCGCGAAGATCTCGTCGTATATAAGGGCTTACGCTTAATTTTATACTAATAATACCGTAATAATAAGTTCCGTAAACGCCTTAATATATTACTTCGTTATTAGATTCGTTTATACTAACGCTCTTAAATTAGTAGTAGTAAGTGGCGATTCGAAGATAAGATATTATTAATATTAGTTTATAAGTAATCTAAGCTCTCTTATAAAGATTTAATATAATAATCGGAACGTAACTTATTTATAATTTTAGAGATATTACTCTTAGTACGGCTATAGTATTAAATATTTAGATATCGTATTCTCGTTATTTTCTTAATTTAAAAACTATTATAAGAAATACTAATATTATATCGTAAAGAAGAAATTAACGTAACCGAATAGATTAAATAAGCTATTTAAATAGTCGAAAGAATATAATAATTAAATAAAAAGTTCGTACTAAAAATCGCTAATTATATTAAAGACGATTTAGAATTAAAGATAATATTTAAAAATAAAGTAATTAAGAATAAGAAGACTAAAAGATTTTAAGTATTAATTAAAGATACGATTAATAACCGAAATAAATATAACGAAATTAAGAGAAGATTTATTAAAAATATTAATTATACTAGAAGCTAAAATATAGCTTTATTTTTAAAGAATACGAGCGGTAGAGATACGATTAGCCGAAAGTTTAGATAATAAATAATTAAAGAATTTTAAAAAGATATTATAATATAGTAGCTAAGTAATATAGCGTATATATTAAAGAAGCTCTAATATATAAAAATAACGCCTAAGCTACGGGACGAGATATCTATAAATATATTACGTTAAATTAATTATTAAATAATGAAACGACTAACCGGTCTCACGGGTGTAAAGTTTTCTTAGCTAGCACCGTAACGAATCGATATCTTTATAATATAGTCGAACCTAGACGATTTTAGAAACGCTATGAATAATTATAAGTATTTATAAGTTATAGCTACGCGTTTAGAATATTATCTTTAGTTAAAGAATAGATTATATTAGTTAAATAGTATAAAGTCACTAAATATATATAATTTAATTCTCACCGAGGATCTTTTAGAGATATTAATTAGCTAAATTAATTAAGTTAAATAGAATCTTATTATAAGAAAGAAACTAATTATAAAACCGTCTATTAAGAAATTTATAGAGAAAAGATTTAGTAAAATACTAACGAAAGATAAGATTGAAAATTAGTTAAAGAACTTCTAAGAATAAGCGATAAAATCTTCGTCTTTATCGACCGTATCTAAGAAATAGCTAAAAGAAGAGTAAAGATATTAAAAGCGAAATATTTTAAATTACTTTAAGAATAAGTCTATAATAGAAAAGCTTACTAAAATTAAAAAAAGAGAAGTTATAATTAAGAAAGTAATTAAAAAGTAATTAGAAATTCGAAACGAATATATTAAAATAGTAATTTAATTTAGAAAGAGACTACGATTAATATCGTTAGTTTTAAGAATATCTTTAGAGATAAAAGTAAGAGCTTCTAAGCGAATATACTTCTCGTTTACTAAATAAACATTCGCGGAAATTAAAGAAATTATTACTAATAATAAATATCTTCGTAAAGAGTTTTAAGAGTTATCTTCGCTCTTTAATACGAAACTATATAAATAAAATTTATTAAGAAATTCTTTTAATATAGAAAAACTAATATAGAAGATTATTATAAATTAATTTAAGAGAGTTAAGTATAATATCGGTAAAGATACTTTAACTAAACGATAAACGAATAAAGTAGTTTAATATAAATTTAAAGCTATTATATAAGTATTCTAAAGATTAATTAAGATATTATCGATTAATATTAGTTCGAGATAATCTCTTTAGTATTACGCTACTCTCGAAGTAATTTAAATTATAGAAAGAATAAAGACTAAAAAAGATACGTTAGAAATTTAGCGAATTTAAGACGCTTTAAAGAAATTTAAAGAGTATAGTCGCGGAGTAAAGAAATCTCTTTGCGGCGAGAATTACTACTCGAAAGAATATATAATCGATAAGAAAGAATTAGAATATCTTTTACTTAATATAAATTATAACGATTAGTTATTTATAAATTACGTTATTAGAGATATCGCGGCCTACCGAAAGTACTAAATAAAAGACGAATAGAATATAATCTATTTATATAACGTTCGAGAAATATTTATATTTATAATTTAGCCGCGATCGTAACGATAAGATAAGTTTATATAGAAGAAGCTAATTTTTTATCGAGAGATTAATTATTAATAGTTAATATACGTCGATCTTAATTCTCGAATTATTTACGCTATAAATTTAATTAGAAAGCGCACGATAAAAGACTTAATAATTTCGATTATTTTAGAGTATCTTAACTCTTAAGTTTAAGTAAAGCTTAAAGACGATAAATAATTTATATTTTAGAATATTAATATTAATAAATAATTAAATAACTATAATTACGGAATATTTATTATCTTTTAGACTAAAGCTCTTATAGAAAACGATATTAAAGCTATTAAAGAAATTAAAATTAATACTTTTTATTAAGTTTAACTTATTTAGAATATTTATTAAGTTATTATTAAAAATAAAAAGATATTATTATTATAATCGTCTCGCGTAAAAACTAGTAAGTGGTAACTATTAAAGTCTATTATAATAACTACTTTAGATAAAAGTATTATTAATCTTATTAATTAAGAGAATACGAACTAAATATTATAAGCTTATATCGACTTATATAGCGAAGAGAGAATAAATTTAGAATATAATAATAATAACTCTTAAAATAGAATCTTAACGCGAAGAGTGAACTCTCTTTTCTCTCGCGTTACTTAGTTAGTTAAGAAAGAATTCTAAGAACGAACTCTAGAACTACTAAGTAATATTAGTATAGAAATAGACTCGACTTTAAGATAAAGTGATTATTAAAGCGAAATATTAAGAGCGTCTTCGGTGTTCTTATATAGATTAAGTAGATTTATTATACCTACTAATAATGTTTTAGTTCGTATTTTAGATCTAATAAGAGAGAAGAATCTATCTTCGTTGTGAGCTTCTTCTTATAGTGCTATGAATCTACTCTCTAAGTAATAATAGAGTTAGATAATTCTTAAGTATACTATATACTATCGAACGAGGTCGTTCTATGAATAAGAGAGAAAGAAATATAATAAGATAAAGTGGCTATACTATGATGGGCCGTACTAAGTTAATAGAGCGGTAATAGAGAGAAAAAGTTATTTAGTTATATATTAAATCTAAATAGGCTAGTAGAAGAGAGTATAGAATAGTTTATAGTGCTGGCAGTGTGCCATTCATTATAGATTAAGTAGAGTATCATGAATTCTATGGCTTTTGGCGCCGTCTATCTAATTCCTAAGTGTTTTTATCAGTTCTATTCTATTCGTCGATGCTCCCGCTATGCTAGGTGTTTATAGCCCTAGCCGCTACCCCTCTAGGTGGTGTTGGTGGTGTTATCTTGTCAGTATCAACCAGAAACGCGTTCTCGATTCCCGATCTGCTGGACAGACCTCTATGCGTTGTTGCACGTGCACGTCAAACCCTAAAGTGCTCTGTTATAATATATAATAAATATATATAATATATAAGACTTACTAGTAAAAAGCTTAAATAAAGTAAATTAAAAACTTAGAAACTAGTGACGCGAAATAACTATAGTATAACGTATTAATATAAATAGAATATATATAAATAGTAAACGAAAAGCGCTTATAGAGAAAATAAATTAAGTAGTTTAAGAAAAGAAAAGATCGAAAATCGATAGCTATAACGAAATATTTATATTATGAAAGAAGTAAGTATATTATTTACTAATACTCTTTACTTACTATTTAAATATATATAACTTACGAATAGTAAAGATATACTATTATTCTTAGATTATTATCTTCTTACTATTATTATACTATAAATAGATCTATTTATAGTATTTATTATTATTATTATTTATAATATATATAAAGAAGAATAAAGCTAAGATATACGAGACTATATATATAAGACTACGTATATAAAGCTATAAATATAGAGATTTAGCTAAGTATCGCTAAGAATAAATATATACGAATACTAAGAAGTACGCTTCGCACCGTATAGCTTAAAGAGTATACGGGATAAGTGCGATGAACCTACTACTCATAGCTTCTTAGGAACGAGAAGCTTAAAGAAGAAGATAGTATTATAAATTCGGCTAAATATCGGAAGAACGAACGTCTAATATAATTAGATCACTAACTAAGGGATGCGACTCGAGAAGTATATCTTTATTACTAGTATACTCCTCGTATAGAAGGCGCACTCTCTTCTCTCTTACGCTTTAAGTCGTGTATAGTATCGACTATATACTATAGAGATATCTTAAATATACACTTATCGTTAGATTCTGCCTACTTACTAAGAAATCCCTAACACTTAGCGAGCTCAGTGGTCTCATAGGCTGCGTAAAACGTAGACTTACCTTAATAGCCTAGAGTAGTCTAGGGCTCTTAGGGTCGCGCGGGAAATTTTACTAATATAGGTATCAATAATAGTGGTTCTAACCGAGAGCTAATTATAAGATAAGCCTAATAAAAGCCTTCAGCTATACAGCTACCCGCTTAGCTAATTGGGCGATATAAATAGCTTATAGAAGAATCGTCCTTTTAACCCAGTGAGGCCGGAGAATATTGTCCCAGAGGACATAGAGGCTAGGGACGGAAGCGTTAGGATGGACGGATATCCTATTAAACCACTGATCTTAAGAGGATACTTCTAGAAGAAAAAGGTGCAGGGACGATTATCCTTAGAGATATTGTAACAGAGCACTTCAGGGTTTGGCGTGCACGTGCAACAACGCATAGAGGCCTGTCCAGCAGATCGGGAATCGAGAACGCGTTTCTAGTTGATACTGACAACAACACCACCAACACCACCCAGAGAGGCAGCGGCTAGGGCTACGAACACCTAGCACAGCGGTAGCATCGAGGAATAGGACAGGACTAATAAAACACTCTTAGAATTTAGGTAGACGGCACTAAAAGCTATGGAATTCATAATACTCTGCTCAATCTATAAAAAATGAATGGCACACTATTAGCACTGTAAACTATTTCGTATCTCCTCTCTGCCAGCCCATTTAGGTTTAATATATAACTAGATAACTTTTTCACCTTGCCACCGCTCTACTAGCCTAGTATAGCTCATTACAGCATAGTTATCTTATCTTATTACATCTCTCTCTCTTTTATCCATAGGACGACCTCGTTCAATAGTATATAGTATACTTAAGAATTATCTAACTCTATTATTATCTAGGGGGCGGGTCCGTAGCACTATAAGAAGAAGCTCGTAACGGGGATAGATTCTCCTCTCTTATTGAATTTAGAATACGAACTGAAATATCACTAGTAGATATAATAAATCTACTCGGTCTATATAAGAACATCGAAGACGCTCTTAATATTCCGCTTTAATAACTACTCTATCTTAAAATTGAGTCTATTTCTATACTAATATTACTCGGTAACTCTAGAGTTCGCTCTTAGAATTCTCCCTTAACTAACTAAGTAACGTAAGAGAAGAGAGAGTTCACTCTTAGCGTTAGGATTCTATCTTAAGGGTTATTACTATTATATTCTAAATCTATTCTCTCTTCGCTATATAGGTCGATATAAGTCTATAATATCTAGTTTATATTCTCTTAGTTAATGAGATTAATAATACTTTTATCTAGAGTAGTTATCATAATAGACTTTAATAGTTATTACTTATTAGTTTTTACGCGAGACGACCATAATAATAGTATTTTTTTATCTTTAATAATAGCTTAATGAATATTCTAAATAAGTTAAACTTAATAAGAAGTATCGATTTTAACTTCTTTAATAGCTTTAATACCGTTTTCCATAAGAGCTTTAGTCTAAAAGATAATAAATATTCCGCAATTATAGTCATTTAGTTATTTATTAATATTAACATTCTAAAATATAAACTATCTACCGTCTTCGAGCTTTACTTGAACTTAAGAGTTAAGATACTCTAAAATAATCGAAATCATTAAGTCTTTTACCGTGCGCTTCCTAATCGAATTCATAACGTAAACGATTCGAAAATCGAAATCGACGTATACTAATCACTAATGATTAATCTCTCGATAGAGAATTAACTTCTTTTATATAAACTTATCTTATCGCCACGATCGCGGCTAGATTATAAACGTAAATATTTCTCGAACGTTATATAAGTAGATCATATTCCATCCGTCTTTCACTTAGTGCTTTCGGTAGGCCGCGATGTCTCTAATAACGTAATTTATAGATAACTAATCGTTATAATCCGCACTAAGTAAAAGATATTTTAATTCTTTCTTATTAATTATATATTCTTCCGAGTAGTAATTCTCGCCGCGAAGAGATTTCTTTACTCCGCGACTATACTCTTTAAATTTCTTTAAAGCGTCTCGAATTCGCTAAATTTCTAACGTACCTTTTTCAGTCTCTACTCTTTCTATGATTCGAATTACTTCGAGAGCAGCGTAATACTAAAGAGATTACCTCGAACTAATATTAGTCGATAATACTTCGATTAATCTTTAGAATGCTCGTGTAATAGCTTTAAATCCGTACTAAACTACTTCATTCGCTTATCGTTTCGTTAAAGTATCTTTACCGATATTATATCTAACTCTCTTAGATTAGTCCATAATAATCTTTTATATTAGTCTTTCCACATTAGAAGAATTCCTTAATAAGTTTTATTTATATAGTCTCGTATTAAAGGGCGAAGATAACTCTTAAAACTCTTTACGAAGATATTTACTATTAGTAATGATTTCTTTAGCTTCCGTAAACGCTTATTCGATGAACGAGAAGTATATTCGCTTAGAAGCTCTTACTTTTATCTCTAAAGATATTCTTAGAACTAACGATATTAATCGCGGTCTCTTTCTAAGCTAAATCACTATTTTAATATATTCGTTTCGAATTTCTAATTACTTTTTAGTCGCTTCCTTAATTACGACTTCTCTTTCTTTAATTTTAATAAGCTTTTTTATTATAGACTTATTCTTAAAGTAATTTAGAATATTTCGCTTCTAATATCTCTACTCTTCTTTCGGCTATTTCTTAGATACGATCGATAAAGGCGAAGATTTTATCGCTTATTCTTAAAAGTTCTTTAACTAATCCCCGGTCTCGTCTTTCGCTAGTATCTTACTAGATCTCTTCTCTATAGATTTCTTAGTAGACGGTTTTATAGTTAGTTTCTTTTCTATAATGAAATTCTATTCGACCTAACTAATTTAGCTAATCGGTACCTCTAGGAGACCCTCGGTAAGAATTAAATTATATATATTTAGTAGCTCTATACTATTTAGTTAGTGTAATCTATTCTTTAACTAAAGATAATATTCTAAACGCGCAGCTATAACTTATAAATACTTATAATTATTCATAACGTTTCTAAAATCGTCTAGGTTCGATTATGCCGTAAAGATATCGATTCGTTACGATGCTAGCTAAGAAAACTTTGTACCCGTGAGACCGACCAGCCGTTTCATCATTTAATAATTAATTCGACGCAACACATTTATAAGTGTCTCGTCCCGTAGCTTAGGCGTTATTCTTATATACTAGAGCTTCTTTAGTATATACGCTATATTACCCAATCACTATATTACGATACCTTTCTAAAATTCTTCGGTTATTCATTACTTAAACTTCCGACTAACCGTATTTCTACCGCTCGTATTCTTTAGAAATAGAGTTACATTCTAGCTTCTAACATAATTAATATCTTTAATGAATCTTCTCTTAATTTCATTATACTTATTTCGGTTATTAATCGCTTCTTTAATTAATACTTAAAATCTTTTAGCCTTCTCATTCTTAATTACTTTATTTTTAAACACTACCTTTAATTTTAAATCGTCTTTAATATAATTAGCGATTTTTAGTACGAACTTTTCACTTAACTATTATATTCTTTTGACTATTTAAATGGCTTATTTAACTCATTCGGTTACGTCGATTCCTTCTTTACGGTATAATGCTAGTATTTCCCGTGGTGGTTTTTAAATCGAGAAATAACGAGGATGCGATATCTAAACATTTAATGCTATAGCCGTACTAAGAGCAATACCTCTAAAACCATAAATAAATTACGTTCCGACTATTACATTAGGTCTTTATAAGGGAGCTTAAGTTATCTACGGGCTAATCTTAATAGTGCCTTATCTCCGAATCGCTACTTACTGCTACTAATTTAAGAGCGTTAATATAAACGGATCTAGTAACGAAGTAATATACTAAGGCGTTTACGGAACTTACCATTATAGTGTTATTAGTGTGAAATTAGACGTAAGCCCTTGTACGCGACGAGATCTTCGCGGAGTATCTTAATTACTTATATTACTTAAAACTATTTATAAATAATTAAAGCTCGGTTTTCTTAATGAAAAATACACTAAATAAAGCTATAAAAATAATATAGCGTTGTTTTTCGAGATTAATAAAGATATCCTTTAAATATTCGTTAGGAACGAAGAGAATTAAGTAATTACTTAACGAAATAGAGTAAAGACGAGAGGAAAGAGATAGTAAAAATAGTCGAGAGCTAACTTAGCCGCCTATTAACTTCACTACTCGTTAGATAGCGAACTTCGTTATATACTAACGTTACTATTATATATTTACGTCGATTTTAGTTCCTTCTTATCTATTCTTTCACTTATAAAGTGCTATCTACGAACTAAGTGAGAAATGCTTCGGTGGTCGCGGTGGCGGCGTCTTAGTATTCATCCGCTCGACTCCTCACTCGCCTTTAGTGTTATTTATAGTCTAGGTGGCACTTTCTTCTCTTTAATTAATTAATTAGCTCGCTTATCTATAGTTCCCGTAAATAAATTACTCTATATCGCTACTATTACTATATTCTATTATCGTATTTATTTATACTATAAATTCTAATTTACGCGCCGTAATATCTATATTTCGCCGTAACGTACGGATCATAAGGCTACTACTAAGTATCTTTTTAAGTTTACACTAGTTTATTAGTCTCTTAGCGAAACTATTTTTAAATTTAATATATAACTAAATAAACTAATCTATACTAAAGACTACTAAAACACTATAAGCTATTCTCTCTATAATTCTTATCTTTATTCTATTCACCACTCATCTATATATCTTAAGAGCTATCCTAGAAATAAATAAACGAGCGTAGATAGTTAATAATACTCACTCTATAGAAATTAAACTAAATAAATTAAAATATAAGAGAAACTATAATAAAGTTACCGGTGTTACTATACCGTTCTCTCTATTATAGTAGTATTAACCGTAAATATTAAATCTACTCTAAATAATAACTTAATTAACTAAAACTTTAGTAATAGACTTAATAAAAGATAAGTAAATATAAGGATAGCTATAAAGAGCTCGCCTTTCTTCTCATCTTATATAAGTAAAGTCGTCTCTATTTACTTAGTGAGTTCTTTTTAAATTATTCTCTTCGTCTACGTCCTAATTCGCGGAACCCTCGGAAATCTCTTCCTTTATTAATTCTTTTAGAAGAAAGAGGAAGCTCAATGATAAAGTTAGTCCGAAGTCGTTCTTAATTACTCTCTTTAGCTTCGTCTAATACCTAGATTAGCGAAGTTATACGAGTAGCCGGAGCCCTTCGAGATAGGCGCCTAGCCCGAGTTTTAACGACTTCACTACTTAATTCTCCGAAACTATTTCGATCATCGATATATTCACTCCGCTCTTCTTTAATCTCGTTTATAGAATCGCTACTATTATTCTCTTCGATGATTACTACTCTTATTACCGTATCACTTAACTTTACTAACTCGAATCGATTCGGGTCACGCGGATAGAAACGCTTTAGCCGATTAGTAGTAAAGATTTTATAAAGCTTCGCACTATCTAATTTATATAAGATATAGTTATTATAGATCGAATTTATCTATAAAACTTAATACGGGCCCATTCACCGGAAGGAGAGCTTCTTAAAGCTTAATATATCTATTAAACTAAATATATTATAAATTAGAACTAGTATTTCTTCTTTTAACTTCTCTATTCGAATTCGATAACGTTTATCGAAATACTCCTTACCTCGTTTACGTTGCCGTCTTAAACGTTCTCGCGCCTCTTCTAGATTCTCTTTATGTCTCTTAAGTACGCGCGCTTATATTTTCATAAGTTCTTTAGTGATATAGATCTCTTCTTATAACATTAATTCCTAAGTGATAATATCCAGTTCAATAAGTAGTTTCGGCCGATCGAGATACTCTAATTCGTATAAAGTAAAGTCCGTACTAGCTTTAATAGTTGTTCGATCCGCCTATAACATAGTATATAAATAGTTCATTTAGTCTTTACGGTCCGGCCTCTTATACGTCTTCGTAAAAGCGTCCGTAGTAGCTCGATGACCCACTTTCACTTAGTTATTTATCTAAGAATAATACGTAGAAGTAATCACTCTTTTAATATTATATTTATTTATTAAAGTAATTATTAAGTCCTTATTTTTAGGCTCTCCATTAACGACTAGCTTTCTAAATATTTCATAGCGATAGATTAAATCTTTCTAGAGGAATTTTACCACTAATATATTATTATTCTTAGCTAGCTCGCGCGCTTCTACTCATTCGGAGAAAGCACTTCTAGTCTTCACTAAGTAAGCTTTCCCTCGTAATTTTAATATCGACGTTATATCTATATAAATAGTCTCTTATCTTTTATTAACGTAAGTAGACTTTATCTTCTCTTTAATTCTCCGCGAGTCTCGGAACTAATATTCTATATACGTCTTTTTATATTCTTTCATTATCGTATATATACTATCCTAATAGTATCGATCCGTAATACGTCGATAAGTAGCCTTAACTTCTTTATACTCACTTTCATTATATAGTTCTTTTAAAATTCGTTACTTTATTTCTTTCTTATTCATTATTCGCCGCGTAGATCTTATAGTATTAGGTCTTCGGAATAAGTAATCGTTTCGTATAAAGTATTTTAATACTTCTCGCTTTATTCTTTTAAAGTTATCGTTATTCATCCCGGTGAGTCGTCGAAAGATTTAAAGATAGTACGTAATTTACTATAATTTCTTAGAATATTCTTTCTTTCGTAACGATATCTACTATTTCTTCTCTTCGGTAGTGCTTTACTAAGATATTTCGAGTTCTAATCGAATAAAGTAGACCCGTATATATTATATCTTAATGATAGAGCCTATTATTAGTCCTAAAACTCGGTGTTTTCTGTATAGAAGTAAGTCTTAGGTTTCATCTAGAACTATTGAGCTAACTCGCACCGTAGAGAGTTACGCGGTCACTTATTTATTAATGTCTTCTTCTCTTTCTACTTTAGTAGTCTCACTTATAGTTCCCGGCCGTCTAAATAGAGCGTTTACTACTATATTCTTAATTCTAGAGATATATCTAACTTCGAAATTAAATAGCTGAATCTAAGTAAGCCACTACGTTACTAAGGCACTAGGTAGATCGATTACCGAGCGGTTTAATTAAGTAGCGAGAGTTACTATATTAGGTTTAACTAAAAAGATCACACCGTATAGCTAGAACTTAAACTTCTTTAATATCTTTAGTAAAGTACGGTATTCTCTTTTTTCCGCGTTATATTTAGTCTCTACTTTTATTTATAAATTACTCTTATAACGTATAGAATATCTACGTTTTCGAAAACTACGTTTACACTATATTAGCACTGCTCCCTAATCTAGTAAACTAACATCGAAAGTAAGAATAATTAATTCTACGTTATTCTTATAATTAATACTCACTAGTATAGGCGCGATAGTCAGCGTAATCTTTAATACGTTTATAGTATTATCTTCTATTTATATTTATTATCATTTAGTATCTTTCTTTAATAAACGATAAAAAATAATAATCTTATATATAAAATCTTTAATCTAGATCTAATAATAGATATAAATACTTAAAAATCTCTTTAACTTCGTAGTATTCCGTGGTACTAGTCATTTTATAATCTTTTCAATCTTCGCAGTATTAGGATATCTTTCTTCGCGATCGTAGATATATCTAATTACTTTAATATCTACTATATAAAATTATAACTTTTCTTCTAAAACCGTTACTTCTACTCTCTTAACGTCGTATAAAACTTAATCGAGATTCTAGATATATTTCAATATAAACTTTCTTAACTTAGGCACTACTTATTTAGCTCTATAGTTCGTCTTTAGTTCTTTTACCGCGATGTCGTTAATAAAAGATCTCGCCGTCTCCGGGATTTACGCCGCCAAAACCTTATTCGATATTCTTATAAACTAAGCCATTAAATTCGTAGCTTCTTACGGTAAGATAGTCTATTATATTAACCCTAATAAAGTCTAAAAAGTAATTATATTTCTACATTCGATAGCTAATTTCACTTAATTATAACTAAAGAACTAATCTATTAGTGATAGAATATATATTTTAGTAAATTCTTTAGAGAAATCGTTCGACGAAGGCGGTAAATTCGTATCTCGATGTTAGAGATCCTACTGGGGCCTAACTGGGTTAGGGTTCCTAGTAACAATCTGAATAGTATGAACTGGTTGGGAAGAACACAAGGTATGAGAAGTCACTTGTCACTAAGAACTATCAGTCCAATAGTTAACATGAGTTGGCTACGAAGAGAGTGTAAGCTATCTGGGGGTAATGAGGGTGTATATATAA